>NC_085031.1:8403005-8431521 GCF_963692335.1 Osmerus eperlanus
AATGACATTGTGTCTTTGGGCAAGGCACTTCACCCTACTTGCCTCGGGGGAATGTCCCTGTACTTACTGTAAGTCGCTCTGGATAAGAGCGTCTGCTAAATGACTAAATGTAAATGTACAAAGAAGCCTGAGCTACAAAGACATGGAAACATTGGGGACACTTTACTCAATTACTATTGATCAGTCTGCACTTAGACACACACACACACACACACACACACACACAGATCAGACGACTTTTCTGAAATCTTGTCAGTTTGGCGACAGTTATTTGTTGAAACTAAAACACCCTGCAGCATTTACAGGGATGACGCCGAGGAACGAAGAGTGCCGACTGAACGCCGGGAGGAAGATGCGCTGACGAGGATTAGAGAAGTAACAAAACAACATTCAGTTTAACAAAGTAACAGAACTCCTCACTATACATCACTAAACACCTTGTGAATACTCATAGGACCATGAAAACCCTGTTTCAATGTGGGAATATTTGTCAAACTTCAAATGAATGATCCAAGGAAGACATGAAGAATAGCTGTGCTGAGTCTACGTCATTTCTAGAATGGTCCATTATGATGTGGAAGTATGTGAAAATGTCCTGTTTTTATTCCTTGAAATCAAGAAAGAAAAATTGTATGAAGATAGTATGAAGCTTGTTTTCAACCAATCATCATAAAGGGTTGACACTAAATGAATTAACAGAACCAACCGAAATGACTCCAGAAGGAAGCCATATCATTGAATACCACAATCTTAAGAAAACTGTACTACTTAAAACGTGCCTGAGACTGCAATAGACAAGTCTGCAGCTATCCTATGACATATATAAACTCCTAAAGCATTATCTGGTATTTGAAACAATGGCTGACCAAACCCCCATCCATACTAACCTTGCCGATAACACAAAACAACAAAAACGCAAATTCTCACAGCATACTGTATATTACATATTGTACACACACACACACACACATCTCTGACCTCGGCGAGTCTTAGAGACGGCATTCCGACATCTTTTAGGCCGCCTCTACTAACCAAAGAGCTGTAAATATTCTGAATGTCACAATCTTGAGATTTTACATGAAACATTGACACACATACACCCAAACTAGAAAAAGAATGAGAAGGAAAGTGATGTGTTGAAGATGTTATCTTTTAATAACTTCGCTCCCCTGCTGAAATATCAGTAACTAAACTCCCCAAAGACAGTTTAAATATCTGTTCTCGGATTTTGTCTAGAATTGTTAATTTGACTTTCGAAAGCAGACCTTTTTTCTTTTGCCAATGTAAGCTCAGCCTTCCACCAAACCCTAATCCTGAATAACAGGATAGTCACAGTGTGCACCCCACACACACACACAAAACATCACATACATACACAAACACACTGACATATTTACATTACTGACCTATATCCAGTAATGAAAAGGTTATAGTTATATAAGCAGCATAAGTAAGTTCATTTCTGGTCAGGGTCAGGGTGCAGCAGGGGCAGAGAGAGGAAAACAGGACTGCTGGTCCAAAAAAGTCTGGCCTACCAACAGCTCCGTAACTAGGGCGGACATGAGGCATGGAGCCCAGGAAAGCCGAGACACGGTGAGACAGACAGAGGAGAAGGATGGGTTTTAAAACTTCTAGAATTTTCTCCATAATTCAGTCTACTGTTCCTCTACAGAAGGGTAAAGGGCAGTGGATTGGCAGGTTCCTGCATCCTGCTGCCCCACCGGTAGGCTGGAGGGAGTTTTCAGCACATGGATCTGACCAATCCTGACATCCCAGCAACACAACGGCAACATGGGAAGGAGAGCTGCACGGGAGGAGGAAGTACAGCTAGACAGAGGAGAGGAAGACAAGGCATGGAGGGACGCACGCTCCTCCAGGCCTCAGCACCAGTCTTGGTGCTTCAACACAAGACAGACTGGATGCCATATGACCATAGTGTTGCATTCAAAAACAGTACAGAGCACACACACGTACACACACTCATTTACAGTACATTAGACACACCTTCCCAAACAAGAGAAAGCAACTGGACCCTCCTACTATGGGGCCAGTTGTGTAACCAACACAGAACTAGTCTTCTGGGACGTTCTGTCAAAACATCACCTTGCTATTTTTAGTCATCTTTGCATACGGAGGCAACTGTACTGTGTGTGTTCACCATTTGCCTAACTGTTTAACTGATGTTGCAGTGGGGAAAGACGGGAGAAGAGGAGAGGAGAGAGAGAGAGGTAGACGGACAAAGAAAGAAAGGGACAAAGAGCAAGAAAGAGGGAAAGAGACGGACAGTGAGATTTTGTGTATCCATGACTGGTTATCCCCTCTAACCTCCATCTCCTCCTAAAGCCTTTATTCATTTTAATATGCGGCTTCACCTCCTCCAACCACCCCCAACCTTCCCCTTCTCCAACCCCTCACCAGCCTAGGCCCAACCCCAGTTAAAACAGCCTTTAGCCCCTAAACCTTCTCTTCAGACCCACCCCACCCCATTGGGGCTCTACCCCAATGTAATTAGATTTCCTATTAAGTGATTGCTTAATTATTATGAATATTATTGATAATGGTCTTAGAAGAGGGGGAGACAGTGCAGAATAAAAGAAAACCAGTAATAAGAGAGTGTGTGCGCACCTAAGACGTGCTACACATCTGCTGGGCTCCTAAGAGAATCATATTCTTGCTCTCAACGGAACACACTGGTTGAATAAACATTAAATAACCACCACCAACACACACACACACACACACACACACACTCCAGCTTCGGGCAAGAGCAGACCCTCTGTGGTCTCTAGTCTATTACCCTAACCTCAAGGCCATACTGCTACTGCTGAAATACTGGCTGTGTGTGTGTGTATTCCCATTGCAGTGCACCTCTCTTTTAATAGAAATATTAGCAACCGTGTAGAAACATTGCTCTTTTCCAAAGCTACTTTATAAGGCCTTTGGTTCTTTCACTTTAAGGTCAACTCAAACAGCAGATCTGTCATGTCTGTCAGGCCACTTGGGCTCACTTTACCGACCTGCACACAGTAACATACACACACACACACACACACACAGTAACATACACACACACCCTCTCTCTCACACACACACACACAGTAACATACATACACAGCTTTGCTTTTTAACACTCACACTTTCCCACACACACAGTCCCAGCTCTGTCTCATGCGTCTCCTGTCTAACTAGGCTGTCCAACAACATCTCAAAAAGCCATGATGATAACATGGACTGAAATTTCATCAGCCATTAAACCAGGACATTTGTAGTTCTAAAATGACTGGAATCATGCGTTGATTCGTCATCTGTGGGCCTACACAAGGTGTGACGGCGTAGGTTGACATATACTGGCCATATGAGAAGGGGAGAGGTATTTTAAAATTATTTTCCAGTAATCTGAAGTTAAAATGGTCCACACACAAACCAGAGACCTCATGTTTTTAGAACAAACAACCGCACTCATGCAAATTAGAAGAACAGATGTCTGGTTCTTTTTGTGAAAGGTTTCCGGAGTAAAAAAACAAATAAATACAAAATGTTCATGTGCAAATTATTCCAAGAATTGGTTAGTGTCTTTTTTCCAGATTAAGATTTTTCACAGGCCTAAAATACAATCGCAAAAATAACCCCTCTCAAACCAAGAACAGCTATAACTGAGGGAGTGGTAGCCTTGTCTCACTACAGACAGGAAACACATTGAAATTACAGTTATAAGTCGAATTGTATTTGTACATAAATGTTTCATGCTCATTTAAAAAAGACATTTAAGACATAAATTTACGTTTTATTTTATAAAAAACTATGTGACCATTATAATTATTCACAACTACAGAAATAGCTACATCTTTAATTTGGACAAAGGTTTTATTTCACTTCCTAATATTCATTGAATCAACTTTACACAGTCAAAGTTACCCCAGTAAACACAGAAAAAATTGATGTAATTGTAGAGAGTGGAGACAATCAAACTAGCCAACAGACTAAATAAAAATGCTGTTTTGCATTGTGGGAATGTCATTATAAGAACTACTGAATTACAAAAGGTCACAACTGAATTGTGGGGCAAAAAAACGTTATCAAAAGTTTTTTGATTACCAGGTGAACATTACAATGAGTCAATATTTTTTATTTTAAAAAATCTGACACATGCAGAACATTATTATATATTGTATACATACAAAGAGCAAATAAGAGATATTCGTATTAGTACAGTAACATCTCCTAGTGTTTGTGTGTGTGTGTATGAAATATATAGATATCTATATCTATATGTGTGTGTGTGTGTGAGAATGTGTCGCCTGTGCAAACACCCTGTGTGGTAGGATGGGTGTGGCGTTACACCTCGTGTGGCACTGGGCTGCCTCGATAAGAGTTGATCCTATCCATGCTCCCTCAGTACCACCCGCCCACACACACACACACACACACACACACTTTTACACAAAGTGTCAAAGTACACTGTAGAACACAGCCTAGATGTGTTAATTCGGTGTAAACATAAACAAATAGTCCTAACATGAAATGCAAGACAAGTTTTATATCAACCCCTTCAACACTGACCTCAACCCTGACCAGTCACATACAAGCTTTGAAGTCCAGAATGGCTACTTGTAAACATAATTTAAATGAAAGGTTCTAAAGATTCTAGAACCTTTTAAGTTCTACTACAATTCCATTTCAGATGATATGGGAAAGTGTGGAGAAGTGAAGGTGGTGGCTAACCGTGCGACAAAATACTAGTTACGTGGAGAAGAAGTTCTCTTGTTTATACTTACAGAGAGGAACGAATGGAAGTGTGTGGTGAGGAGATGAGCCCAAACTCCTGATTCTATCCCTAGGGAATCCTCCTCCTTCTGAGAGGTGAGGAGGGGAGAAGGTCTTACCTTCTTCCTGCACAAGTTCTTTTCTCCTAAAACTCAAAGCTCAAACTCAGACACCCTCAAGGAAAAAGGTATTTTGAGACCTCTAACACACACACAGAGAAATCGGCCACCCCGATAGCCAGTCCACCCAAAACTCTCTAAGCCTCTAACAAAGTTTGGTGTGCAGTGACCAAGACCAAGGGAACAAAAAGAGAGAGAAAGAATGGGAGGGATAAAAAGAAAAAAAAAGTGTGACCACTGAGCGAGGTTTAACCAGTATTACTCAAGTTTAGCTTTTCCACGCCTTCGTCCCTTACACACACACACACCACCTGGAGTGAGAGGGGCACAAAGCTGGTTTTGGGAAGCCCTTATTTTTCTCTCTTGTTCCATCTGGCTGCTGCTGCTGCATGAAGCTTGTGCGCACACACACACACACACACACACACACACACACACACACACACACTCCTCTGAAGGTCTACTGGTTGTCTGTGTGAGGGAGTATGAGTAAATGAGTGAAAGAGAAAAAGAGTATGAGGAGGAAAGGATTCAAGCCTCTTCCTTTATTAGGTCTTTCTTTCCCTCCATTTTGTCTTCTTTCCAGTTTCCTAGTCTTTGAACCCACCCATCATTACCTTATAGACCGGTGACTGGCCAACCACAGTGTGTGTGTATGTATGTATGTATGTATGTGTGTGTGTGTGTGTGTGTGTTTGTGTGTGTGCGCATGCGTATAAGATGAAGAGCCTATGTGAACCAAGAGCATGTGTGAAGATATTAAATTCCGAGCGTGCAGCTGTGTATGTGTGTCTGTCTGTGTGACAATGCGACAGTGTGTGTGACAGGATGGATTCAGTGTGTCTAGGTGACAGACATGACTGTACTGAAGTGTAAAGGGGAGCGAGAGAAGCTTGTCGCAGACTGAGAGAAGTGAATGTGATTTGATGGTGACACTGAGAGGGGCTTTAGGCGTACAAATACCATTAGTCACTGCTGTGAAAACCTCTTACTATTCTTCTCTCTCTCTCTCACACACACACACACACCGAGTCCAAATCCCCTACACTCGGTTATTGAAATCAATACACCATAAACACTGTGCCATATCAACAACACTAAGAGAAAATCTGTTCACTCCTTGCCTCCTCGTGTCTCCTTCCTCCCTCCCATCAGAGTGAAGGGCAGACCTGGCCTCACCACAGCCAATGGAGGAGAGAAAGTGAGGAGAGGAGACGAAGAGGAGAAGGCGACACTCAGAGTATTGGGACAAATCATCTTTCAATCCTCCTTCCTCCTTCATTCAACATGCCAACCCCCCTCCCCTCCACCCCATCACCCCCGCCCTCATCCTCCCTACCCACCCCCTGGCCTTCCTCCCCCACCCCCTTACCCCCCCCCCTCGGTCCCCCTCCCGCCCGACCCCCTGCATGCAGACATGAGGTCAGGCTCCAAAGATCACAGGGCGAGATGAGAGGGGGAGAGGGAAAGAGGAAGGGGAGGGTGGGGATCTGCCCTGAAACCGTTCACCCCCCTAGTCCTCTTCAGAACCAGGCCGAACCCGCGCGTGTGTGTGTGTGCGTGCGTGTACAGGCAGTAGAGAGCAGAGGCACTCTTGCAGAAACGTCAGCCCAGGGAAATTCAAATGAGGAACAGAGAGAGAGAGGAATGGAGAAAGAGAGAGAGAGAGAGGTGAGGGAGAGAATGAGGGAGAGAGAGGGAAAATGAGAGGGAGAGAAAGATACAGAAAAAAGAAAGAGAGAAGAAAAGAGAAAAGTAAGACGGGAAAACAGGAGAGAAAATAAAAAGAATAAAAGAAACAATAGGTGCCAAAAAGAGATGGAAAGAGAAAGAGGAATGGAGAGAGAAAGAGCAAGAGCGAGAGAGGGGAAGAGAGGTAAAGAGAGATTGCTGAGACTGCAGGTTAAGATAATGATGGAGATCTGGAGAGATTTGCAGAGAACATTTTTATTCATCTTTCTGATTACTCTCTCCACCCCTCTTTCTGCACTGTTGTCTTTCCCTTGTTTGTTTTTGGCATTAGCGTTACGAGTGTGTGTGTGTGTGTACATATGCATGCAGATTAGAATCCAGTCCTCAATACAAACGCACATATACAAATACATACAAACGGTGTGTGCGCTCCTACACACCTCCAGAAACACATGAATCAGAGGATGAGCAGTGTTAGGAATGCTAACAGCTTACCGACATGGAATCACACACACACACACACACCCCCACACACACACAGTCCCTGTGCCCAGTCCTTATCAAAGTTCTGCAGGTAGGTTCTGAATGCGTTGGACCACACAATATCCTCTTCAGTCCCCCTGACACACACATTTCTACACACGTCCTCCGCAGCATACATACACACACACCCTAAACATACCCTCTCTATACAATAACATGGCACACATAACCATGAAGACACAGCCAAAACCACACGCGCGCGCGCGCACACACACACACACACACACACACACAGCCATTACACAGGCTCGCACACACACACACACACACACACCCCCAACATACAGTTAGGTCCATAAGTATTTGGACATTGACACAATTTTCATCATTTTGGCTCTGTATACCACCACAATGGATTTGAAATGAAACAATCAAGATGTGCTTTAAGTGCAGACTTTCAGCTTTAATTTCAGGGTATTTACATCCAAATCAGGTGAACGGTGTAGGAATTACAATACATTTTATATGTGGCCCCCCCCTTTTTAAGGGACCAAAAGTAATTGGACAATTGGCTGCTCAGCTGTTCCATGGCCAGGTGTATGTTATTCCCTCATGGGAGTTTGTTATTTCATTGACAAGGAGCAGATAAAAGGTCTAGAGTTCATTTCAAGTATGGTATTTGTGTTTGGAATCTGTTGCTGTCAACTCTCAATATGAAGTCCAAAGAGCTGTCACCATCAGTGAAGCAAGCCATCGTTAGGCTGAAAAATCAAAACAAACCTATCAGAGAGATAGCAAAAACATTAGGTGTGGCTCAATCAACTGTTTGGTACATTCTTAAAAAGAAAGAACGCACTGGTGAGCTCAGCAACACCAAAAGACCCGGAAGACCACGGAAAACAACTGTGGTGGATGACAGAAGAATTCTTTCCCTGGTGAAGAAAAACCCCTTCACAACAGTTGGCCAGATCAAGAACACTCTCCAGGAGGTAGGCGTATCTGTGTCAAAGTAAAAAATTAAGAGAAGACTTCACCAGAGTAAATACAGAGGGTTCACCACAAGATGTAAACCATTGGTGAGTCTCAAAAACAGGAAGACCAGATTAGAGTTTGCCAAAAAACAGCTAAAAGAGCCTGTACAGTTCTGGAACAACATCCTATGGACAGATGAGACCAAGATCAACTTGTACCAGAATGATGGGAAGAGAAGAGTATGGAGAAGGGAAGGAACTGCTCATGATCCAAAGCATACCACCTCATCAGTGAAGCATGGTGGAGGTAGTGTTATGGCGTGGGCATGTATGGCTGCCAATGGAACTGGTTCCCTTGTATTTATCGATGATGTGACTGCTGACAAAAGCAGTAGGATGAATTCTGAAGTGTTTCGGGCAATATTATCTGCTCAGATTCAGCCAAATGCTTCAGAACTCATAGGACGGCGCTTCACAGTGCAGATGGACAATGACCCGAAGCATACTGCGAAAGCAGCCAAAGAGTTTTTTAAGGCAAAGAAGTGAAATGTTCTGCAATGGCCAAGTCAATCACCTGACCTAAATCCAATTGAGCATGCATTTCACTTGCTAAAGACAAAACTGAAGGGAAAATGCCCCAAGAACAAGCAGGAACTGAAGACAGTTGCAGTAGAGGCCTGGCAGAGCATCACCAGGGACGAAACCCAGCGTCTGGTGATGTCTATGGGTTCCAGACTTCAGGCTGTCATTGACTGCAAAGGATTTGCAACCAAGTATTAAAAGTGACAATTAGATTTATGATTATGTTAGTTTGTCCAATTATTTTTGGTCCCTTAAAAAGGGGGGGGCCACATATAAAATGTGTTGTAATTCCTACACCGTTCACCTGATTTGGATGTAAATACCCTGAAATTAAAGCTGAAAGTCTGCACTTAAAGCACATCTTGATTGTTTCATTTCAAATCCATTGTGGTGGTATACAGAGCCAAAACGATGAAAATTGTGTCAATGTCCAAATACTTATGGATCTAACTGTACATGATAACAGGCACACATGAACACACACACCCACCTGCATTGCTGTGGCCCCCTCCCTCCAGGTTGAGCTGAATGCTGCTGTCCTCCTTCTGTCGGCCCCCTCCCAGGAACATCCAGCTCTCCAGGCCGTCGGACTCCGACTCGGACCCTGGGTGAGATTTGGGCCGGGATTCTGATTCCGACCCAGGCAATGATTCTGATTCCGACCCAGGCAATGATTGTGATTGTGATCCGGACTCTTCTGAGATCAGAACCACCACAGAGTCCAGACTGGGGCTCCTCCTCTTTTTCTTCCTCTTCTTCTTCTTCTGGGCAGAGTCGAGTCACAGTTCACACACGTGTATCTAATAATCTGACATATTTACACAAATATTCTCTAGTAAACATGCACACACGCACACACACTTTACCTGCTGTGCCAGTATCGAGGCTTTGAGGGGGCGTGGCTTTGGTCCCAGCCTTTGACCTTTCACATGACACACCCCGTCGTCCGTGTCGTCCTCTGAGATTGTGATGACTTCGGTACTCGAGTCGATGACAATGACCTGCGCCTGGATTGACCTGCGACCTTTCACCTCCTTCACCTGCTTTTTCGCTGCTGCTTCCTGACTTCGCTCTGTGTGACGTTGCAGGAGTTGCCGTATGTAGTTCTCACCCTCGTCATGTGACTGGGTAGGCTGGTGTTGTTCGGTTTCCTTCTCTCCTTCCTTCTGTCCTTCCTTCTCTCCTTCCTTCTCCCTTTCTCCCGTGTTGGAAGCATAGTGCAGCTGACTATACAGCTGCAACTCCAGCTCACTGTCGACCTCCGACCCCTCCGACTCGTCCTCAGCGTACAGCTCATCCTCCACTTCCTCCCTCTCCTGGTAGCTACAGAACATCGCCACGGACACCGCAGGACGTGGTTGGTAGTCCTAACACGCTCACACTAAAACATACACAAAGCCAACAGTAAAGAAAGGTAGGAATTAGAATCGGTTATCATCATTATAATCAGCAGTCATCATCTTCATTCTCCTTCTCTTCTTCTACTGCTGTCTGTCAGCATGTGTGAGCGTGCCCAGAGCTGACACACTTTATTAATGAGTTGCCTTAATCAGGATAACCAGCCCAATGGCAAGAAAGCCTGGTTCCAACTACTGCTAGAAAGACACACACATGCACACAGCCACAGCCAGCCACACACACACACAGGGAAAGAGGGAGCCCTGGCCCATTGCCCTGGCTAGCCCTGCGTGTCTGTGCCATGATGCCTAGAGATGATTGTCTCCCAGACCGGCCTCACGGTGGAAACGCCACGCTAGGTGGTCACAGCCCAGACCAGGGAATAAGGACAGAAGAGAAAGAGAGAGGGTGTGTGTGTTAGTGTATATCCCTGGAGACATTAAACTGCTGGAGAGAGGAGCAAATGGCGAAGTGCTGCATAGTTCCATCTTGAAGGTGTTCTAAATACAGACCAGGGTTACTGGTGAAAATGAGCTAGGTAACCCGACTGAATGGTGTCTTCTCTGCTAGCAGTGTGACAGGCAAACTCTGCTTTACCATCCCTAACATTACGCTGGCAAGTACTTTCTGATTGGTGTAAGATCACTACATACGATTTCCCACATATTGAGCAGCGCTCAGCCACAAACAAAAACAATTGCATTTAGCTAAATACATTTATATAGAGAAAATTCCTCGTCAGGGAGTTCACTGGTCGAATGCTAGCTACCTTAGCTAGCTAGTCAGCTACGTTGCCTGGCAGTTTTTCTTCAGACATGACTCAAAATGATGAAGCGTAAAAGACTGCAGAAGAAAATGCGATAACTGCACAAAACAACAACATCATATTAATGCAGTTTCATTTGTTTGTCACTGTTACATGGAGATCATGCTTGCAATTCTTCAAAAGCTCTGCCTTTGACCTGGGTCCACGTGTTTATCAACTCTGTAGCCGGTGGCATGTAAACAAAGAAGTTTTGGTAATTAAAACTGCCATCACAACACTAAACCAAGCTCTTCGTCCGTGATCATTGGTGAACTGACGTTAACCATGCTAATAGTGTCAATGGACCAAAGACTCACCGAAATTACCCGAAATTTAGCAAATTTACAGATGCATGTTCTCTCTTCTCTCCCCTTGCTGCTCTCAGACCTCTTCCGGGGTTGTCAACGAGAAAAACGTTGGCCAACCATATGCTCAAAAGAACTCCCTGGGATTTTGCTATCGGCTTCATGAAACTCATACGTAAAAAAACAAAAAACAAAATCGAAACAATAATGACCATATTTAAGTATCATGCCTTTATAGATATTGCAGTAATTGTTTATATTTATCTAAATAGGGAGAACCTTTACATGGTGTTTGCATCGATCACATCATATGATGTGCCACCGTATGACATGTAGAAATAAACTTTTGTGTGCTCACTGCTCAATGGTTTATGATTTAGCATTTTACCGTTGTGGCGTGAGCATATCTCACATCCATTTCGTTGTTTGTTGAGCAAGGCCCAGGCGTTTCCTTTTCAACCCTCTTAACCCGAGGAAAATGAAAAATGTTCTTGACAAACCTGTCAAGAATATGTTAGAGGTTATGTTTCAGGTTATGTTAAATGCTATGTTATAGGTTCCTATACACTATATTACAGTACTGTCATACTGTCATCCAGGGATAGAAATGAGAATATGATAGTAACATCTATCAACTCCATTTGTGTTGATTCCTATACATAGCTATACTAGCACACACATTTACATCTCCTTTATTCGCCTGTTTCCTAACATCAGACTTTCTATCATGATAATTGTGAAAAAAATGTCAAATAGGTTCCTATTTCTGATGATACAAAATTGTCTGGATGAATGCCATCTGATCCTGGCGGTGTCTCCATGCATGTCACACCCAGGAAAGGCCATCACAAAACTCTGATGGCTTCTTCTAAAGGTTACACTCCCATCTAGAACACCACAATTCCCTTCCCCAAATCCTCACATCCCACACAAAACCCAACCCTCTCCTACATCTGACTGTTACAGGAGAAGAAAAGAAGTCTATCTCTTTATGTGTGTGTCTCTCTCTCCCGATTTCTCTCGACCGCTCTCTCTCTCTCTTTCCCTCCTTCCCTATCTAAACTAGATGCAGGTCAGATATGCCTGGCTGCTCCAGTGATGCTGCAGTCTGATGCCTGGCCCATCTATGTAAGCCTCCATTCCCCTTACTGTTTTAAAGAGCCAGGGCAGGACATGGTGATGCTGAATGGGAACGTCTGGCCTCGTCGCTTCTCTCGCCCCCGAGTCCAAACCATTGGTGTGTTGCAGATGGACTCACCACAACAACGAGGGTTCTAGACTTCCTTATTACTTACCAATCACACAATCCCCAGCTGTCTGTTCTGCCTGACGACAGATCCTTATTGGGAAGAGGGAAGCATAAGAAGCATATTATTGTCATCACTTACTGTAATGGAGCCCAGACAAAGCCTGCTTACTTATTTATCCTGGCTCTATTCTGAGAGAGTGATAAGAATACTTCTGAAAGGGATTTTGAACAGAGATCCTTAGGTCTCTTGGTAATGTGGGATGAATGATAGTCATCTTTGCAGATTGATACCCTCATCTTGAGTTTAAACATCCCTAACTGTTCCTCCAGAAGTGTTATGGCTCTGGCTCTGAATGTAATGCCTAGATAACGGCAGGCTAGTTGAACATAATGTCTAGATAATGGCAGGCTGGTGCAGATTGTTCTGCTAGGACTTTAGGGTAGGCTGTGTGACAATAGTACATACTAGGGTCTCCTGTTACAATACCAAAGTATATACTAGGGCCTCCTGCTACCATATACTAGTGTAGAGTGCCCTGCTACCATACAAAAGAAACTAAGTTCTCCTGTGAGAGGGAGTTCCATTTTATATCATCTGATTTCGGACATGAACTGAGATCTGAAATCGAGAGTTACGAAGTGTGCCGGAATTTAGTCTCCGATATTGAGTGGGAAAGAAAAGAGGAGTGTTGTGGCATTGTAAAGGTAAATGAGAAATGATGTGTGTGTGTGTGTGTGTGTGTGTAGAAAAAGTCCTTGCATCTTTTCAGTCCAGGTTAGTGTCTATAGGGATTACATTTGGGAACAAGAGAAAGGATCCTATACACACACACACACACACACACACACACACACACTCACACACACACAGCAGGTCCTAGTCACCTCACATAATGCCACAGCACTTCTCTCCCTGTCGCGGGTATAAAACCCACACTGACGTGAGTCGTGTTCGCCCTTGTCCCATCGTCACGCTGAAATGTTTACCTTGACACGCAAATGGCCTTGTGTCATGTTGTGTCACATAACGTTTCATGGACAAATAACGTGACCCACTTCTCAATTCGCTCCTATGTACCCCAAGACCCCACCACCCCATCCCCACTTTTCTTGCCTAAGACAAGGTCCTGTGTACACAAGGCTTCAAACCAGAATACCTTCCTGTCACCTACAACCTCCCAGATATAGAGCACATAGACATATTATGCTCTTTTTTTCTCATTTTTAAATGAAGTCCTGTTTACAGCACCACCATAATGCACAGCTAGGAAGTTTGCAGTTCCAGTATAATGCTTCAGATAACAGCAACGGAAGCTGTTAAATATGATACACCGTAATGCTAAAGCTAACCAAGTCAGAATGGAAGCAGCTAACACTAGTGTTGATGTCCCCCTGTGTGATGTGTGAAGTCACTGTAGCCTACACTCAAACACAAAACAGTGGTATTAAACTATAGAACAATGGAAGTACCTTTGAGAACACAAAGGCTCCACATTCACGTAGCCTACATTAAACTTACAATGTCTAAGCCTATGTCCAAATTTGTGTTTCATTTGTGTAAAATGATACATATAGAAAAATTAAAACACGTGCATTGGGTTTTTTTTTCCAAAAAAAAAAAGGTGAGTTTTCCCTTTTTTAGGTCTTTGCTATAAACGGCAATTGTAGTTCAAAATACGCTAATCCATAATAAGAGTCTCATGCCTAGTGTTTCTACATAGTTTTACATTTTCCAACCTATTAATTTTTTATTGTTATTGTTGGTATTGGTTTATCACATATATACGATAACGTCACGGAAAATGTAACCTTAATGACTTAAGGTTTGTAACCATTCATGGCCGACAGTCTCAACTTTAACCTACACCTGTTCTCCCTGTGAGGCCTGCAGTCCAAAAGCTTTACATCAAAACTTAACGTTTGGGTGAAAGCCAAAAGGCTTTATACAGACAAAAGTGTATCTTCTCATTTTATTTGTTTACTCATTGTTCAATCGTCCCTTAGTTCTTGTGTCTCGCGCTCTTAATGCGATTTTTCCAGTTCCGCTCGGTCAGAGCGTGGGTCACGAAACCAATATCCCAACTCTCTTCGACTCCGCCTCATATTAATTACATTAATTAGCAGATAAATAGAAAGAAAACAAACAAATTATATTATGGCGAATTTACAAAGTGGGTTTTTAAGGAAACAGAAACACGTGAACTTTACTCAAAGACAGATCTGCCGATATGAGCCAGCCTTTCACATTAACATCAAGAAAAGCCTTTAAATTTGATCAGACAAATATTTGATAATGTATCATCTTGGCCTATAGCCTATTCTAGTAATCAACTGATTTTAAATATTTTTTTGCTCCTGATGTAATCGGCCGGTGAAGGATTTTTAAAAGATCCATTTTATTTAACCTACCCTAATTGATTGACAGCATTGAACTGGATTAGAACAAATGCATAATACTAACTAGCCTATACATCAACGACAAAAAGAATACAACAGTAATCACTAGCCTATGTGACTCCTGCTAATAACAACAATAACAAACAAATAATAGCCTACAATATTGTTAAAAAATTAGGCTATTACCTACGCAAAATGTGCTTTATAGAAATGTACCATTTACAATAGGCCTAGGTCTACCAGAGATGTACTTTTTTTTAAACCCTGTTTGTAGAAGAGAAAGCTCTAGGTTAATAGACTAATGCAATTAAATAGCCTAAATAACCGAATAAGTGAATGAATATGTAAATATAATGAGCGTAGTTTATTTGTGACGTTTCTCGAAGATCTGACTTTTAAGATTCTTTTTATGATTTGGACAAACCCTGCTGCTGAAATGTGGGTGCACTTACGATAGTTTTGCCCCAATATATAGGCTATCCCTCGAAATATCAGAAGAAGAAAAATACTGAAAATAAACCTTGTCTCGTTCATAGTTACCAGTATGTATTTTTGTAAGATTTTGTCCCCAGGTTCAATGATACAGCTATAGTTTCCATATGCATGCAACTGAAGTTCAAAAAGCAGCTCCACGATGTGGCAAACTGCTAACATGTCAAAACTTAATATATTTAGTTCCATTATCACTTAACAATGTCCATGTTGAATGAATGAAGAAAAACGGTCATTATTTGTGTTATGTTGTGTTTTTTGTTTTCGACGACCTCTGGTCGTGAGCGAAGGTCAGGGTCGTAGGGGAACAGCGCGAGACTACAAGCCGAGGAAAATGGGGTCTCTGTCTCGCGCTTTGTTCCGCACTCAATTGTCTAGATGTCGCGCGTGAACCCTGGGACCCGCCAGTCTTATGTTTTCCATTTCACCTCTCCCGCGCCATTCAGAGGCTAAGGTCTCTCCATAGCGCATACTTTGGAGCCGTATCCCGTCCTGGACAGTTTCTCTAGATATACCGATACACGGGGTCAATTGCATTAATTGCATTCAAATACATATCATATGAAAATCGATGCAATGTATGGCACTGAGCACTCAAGCGTCTCCAAACACAGCCATGCGTAAAAGGTGTCCGCGCGCGCAACAGGTGAATGAAGAAGTTGGAAAGCAGCCCTCGCCATGCACACTTTGGGAGAAGTGCAGACCTCTGTGCAATTTCCTCGCTTCGCACACATACTGTTGGATATCTCTGTCCACATGAATCGTATGAATTGTTTGTTGGAGGACGTTTCTTTACCGCTTCAAACCATTAACTTACATGTTTCTATTGCTGTTCCATGTTCTAAATAGCACATGATGTTGCGCGGATTGAACTGATTGAAAATATATCAGAGAGGGGGTGGAAAGAAAGAGAGTACGTGCGTGTGTGAAGAGAGGGGCAAAAGTTTGGTTAAGTGGAACTCTGCGACAGATGCGCGAGCAATGGGACCGCGCCCCTGCAGGGGGTGGGTGGGGAGTCAAGTGTGTGTGTGTGTTTGTGTGTGCGTGCGTGTGTGCGTGCGTGAAGAAAAAAACAGCGGACATGAGCGCACATTGAGAGCGCGGCTCTTTTACCCGGCGTGATCATTTCACGCTTCCCCCGAAGCCCTTTTTCCACCTAAAGCGTTTAGTCGCAGCTCACTGAACACTTGCAGTCACGCAATAGGGAGCGGAAGGGTCGAATTATTTCAACCTACAACTCCCCAGAAAGTACTGTAGGGAAAAGAAAAAGAGGGAGAAGTAGAAAAAAAGTGTGTGTGGGAGTGAGGGTGAGGGGGGCTGAAAAAAAGTTTTTGTTCTTTCCTTTTTTTCTGTTCCATCCATCCCGTTCGCCAGCTCCTCCCAGGGCAGTATGGAGCAGGATAGTCCTTCACTCACGCTGGGGAGAACAGGTAGGGCCGCTGGCTCTCTTATTACATTTGCGGTTGAGGGGAGTTCTTATAATATTAAAACACATGGCCGTCTTTGTGGTTGTCTTCGTTTCTTCTAATCCTGGTGTTAATGTTTGGAAGTTATTTTAGGCTATTTACGTTGGTTTGATATCTGGGTAGGTAGGCATGTGTGGGTATATAGTCAAGGTTTTGAAGGTCCTACTGCCTTTTCATGCATTTAGGCAATGACCTTTCTAAAGTCTCTCTTTCTGCTGTCGTTGAAATAGCATCATTAGGAATCGTAACGTTTATTATTCTTGTTTATTTGTAAAGGGACATGTTGGAATGGGAACTAGATCCTGTGTTTGCATGTGTGTCTACAGTAGGCCTCACCATGACACACTAGGCCGCGCTATCGATCCCATCTGGACTGGTCTGGTCATACGTCCACGGATGTATAAAGTGTGTAGTTCATGAACTTCAATGTTTGAAGGGCACTGTTTGATTATTGCCGTGTAGCTTTCTGCTTCAGCTGTGCAATATGTTGGTGACTGATTTGTGATCTCCTAACTCAAGCTTGAAAAGGCAGACGCACGTAGGTTTAGCACATGCACACAGACACACGGATACGTTATTCAATTCAATGGAACAGATGATGATCTGAACTGTATGATCTTTTCATCTGAAAAAGACGCTGTCTCCTGCTCTGTTGTTAAATTATTACAAATTACCAATCAATAGAATGAAAAACACTTAGCCCACAAGAAATATTTCTGTTTCAATGTGATGTGATGTGCAGGCTTGGAGCCTGTAGGCCTACTGTAGGCCTAATGTTACAGCGGCAGTGATCACGACTTTCTAAGTTTTCTTCTTTCCTTCACTTTTCTTTCCCTGTTGTGTACCCATGTGTTTGACTAAAGGATCAAAGACGCATAGCTGAGTGTCAGTGCTGCAGTCTCCATGTTTCTATGCAACAGGTCATCCCTTCTCTTTATGCTCGTATATTCATAAAAGCAGCGGGGTGTTTGTACAGAACTAGAGCAGCACATCGACCCTCCTATGGCACCCAACGGGCATCCAATCATTTCATACCGGTGCCCGCTGCGGCGCCATTGATAAAACGTCGTTTGTCATTTATAACCTGTGGGCATCCAAATTATTTCCCCCCCATTTTGACAAGTGTTGGATGTATTTGATTGGGCTGGATTATACTGTAGAAAAATGACAAATGGGATTATATGAGCAATGGTGTACCGAGTTCCTTAGGCTTGTTAACCTTCCATGTTCATATGTTGATAGCCTACGTCATTCTGCAGGTTTACTATTGTTCAACACAGAGTTGCTGCCTTGATTTAACATCGTACCCCATCGAGTTAGAAAGCAAAATCTAAAAACTAAACATTTGAAACTTCCACAATATATGTGATTGGCGGTTTGCCTGGAGGATGCAATAGCCTACTTGTCGTGTCCTATGTTCTCCTGTCTAGCCCTGCGTTTCAGGAGTGTTGTTCAGCAGAGAGAACTAGGAAATGGCCAATAAAGGATTTGTCTCCGTGAGTGTTGAATGGTAGGCTATGACCTTTTGACCGGGCTGGGCTGGACTGGGGATCAATAAACGACCTCCCTTGTTGTAGTTTCTATCTCATGGTTTTCCTTCAGACGACTTCCTCCTACTTTTAAATACGGACGTGTTCGGGATGCAAAGAAATAGACTACTAGAGAAAAAAGAGAGGAAACAGCTAAATCTAAATGGGACTTGTTTTTTTGTATAATTCCATAGTCATTGGCACCTCCGTTCAACACCAGCGTCCTCCGGGTGCGCTTTACGTCTCCTGAAGGTTGCAAGTTCCGGTTACATTTACAGGTTCAGAGGCCAAGTTGCGTATACAGAAGCCACTGTCAGTCAAGGACTCCCCTGGCCGCTCCAGTTCATTGATAGACAGGACCCCCTGGTAGTCGGTGCGCGCGTGTGCGTGATTATGCAGTGTGACAGGCCAGTTTCTAACCAGTGACTTTTTCATATAATTGTGTACTGCCCGTGCACGTTCATTTCCGATCGTTTTACGACGCCATCTCACTGTTTGAAGGGTCCGCAGGTAGTCTCTCCGATGGGGGCGGTGACCCGGATACACATCGTCAGATAGCGAGAAGTGTAGAGGATGCAGATTGTAAACCTCTTTTGCCGATGTAAGCAACAGTATAGCCTATTGGCAAAGGGGGTCATGTCTGACGGTTTGGTATAGTCATGGGTAAGATAGTCCCAAGTCCCAAGTCCCAAGGTGAATCCTTTTCGTCTAGTCCGGTGTTTTAACCTAGCCTTTTGGTCCTGAAAGGTCGCAGCGTGACGTTACTGATCAGCTATAATTTAGCAAACCGACCAATTAAAATAAAGTAACACATTAGTTAGAATCTTGACCATTGTTGTTTTTTTATTTTACACTGTTCAGAGACTCGCTTTCTAGTCAATAGCTCACTTTATTTATTAGCTATGACTTTCACAAACGAATGCCAACTTAAGAAGAGATGGGCCTTTCTCATTATGTGTACAGTCAACGGGCGTGTAATCAACGAGCTCGTGGAGTTATGTCGTGCGCTATTAATTTTTCATTGCTTTTTCGTTCGAGGCTCACGCACGCAAAAGCCTGCATATAAGAGGTACAGGGAGGCAAGACCCAGACAACAACGTTGCCTCCAAATTTGCCTCCAAATGATTATCACGTCTCAACCAAATTCGGAGAAAAAGCTTTTTATGCACCCCCCCACCCCCCTTTCCGACACGCGGGAAACATTGCAGAGGTAATGAAATATGGTAATGGTTTAGAACCCCGGATTAGACTCGTCGCATGCCCTGATGGAAGTTTTCTCAAAATTTTCCAGCCTAAAGCAACAACAATTTGTATACATGATTGATTGTGTTTGGCGTTTTTAATTGCTTATGCATTTAATTTGCTAATCGGCAAGAGCGGGATAAGGACGGTATTTTTTTCTGGCAAAAGGAAGGCTATATCTTTAAAGCAACTTGGCAAAGCAGTGAAACCAACGATGAAAAAAGCGAACATTGATACAATCCAATAAAAACAATTTCATTTTGACTTCGAATTCATCCTGAACTAACTATTTGGCCCTGTAATTTAAGTTAGTATCAAAGCTGCTTAAATCTGAACATGTCTACCACAGTAATAGTTTTGAAATATAGGCCAAATTAAAATCATGACACGATTAATCATGGGTTTTCCTTTATTTATCATGATTTGCTATATTCTTTTCTTAACGTGTTTCTCTGTGGCCTATATCGTCAAACAAATAACCTTATAAATCTCAATGTATAGCATCCAACTAAAACATTTCAAAAGAGGATTGCAGCCTACGTCCAGTCTATTGGACTGTAAAACTCTACCATAGTTGCGTTAGGCCTATTTTCACTTTCGTCTACCTGTTCTTCTCCCTCTGTTCTCCTTTTGGCCTAGTTGTTTATTTCCAAAGCAATTCATGTCAATAAAACGTTTGAAATATGAATGAGGATTAGGGTGAATGCTTGAAATCTAGTGTTTGATCTCTGACAATCAGTGGATTATAAAGAAGCGTAAGTGTTGAATGTTGCAGAATGCAGCCGATTAACGTCATTAGCCTACTGATGTGTTTGCTACGTTATTTAGAGTCGTTAAAAGCCCCACAACAAAAATATAATGTTTCTAAAATATGTTAAATAGGCTTATCCTATCAACAACTGACATGATGTTGGTTCCTAAGCCTTTGGCTTTATAAAATATTGAAATCTATCAGAGAAAGACGCATCTTCAGTCGAATGCCGACTAATGTGGTCTGAGTATTGGACAAGTGTTTGTGTGCGTATCTGTAGGTGTGCGTGCGTGAGTTGGACTTTCAAGGACCCCAAATGTGCTCGCCCTCTCGTGGTCCCCGCAGGAAACAGCCTTCAGAGCAGAGCTGATTCCAACACCAGTCAGCTTGGAGCCTGTAGACTTCTCCTGCATATAGTTTTGCGTGTTTTAAGCAAAATATTGAATATTCTCAGATCATGTTTGGTGACAACAAAAAATTGTGAACTAGGCTATTGTCATTTACGTCAGTAAACCCTGTCAAAATAATAAATCAAGTGTTTTTTTGTATACAGGATGACAATATGTAACAAATTAAATTAATGTTATAGTATTTAATTTAGGTTTATATATACTCGATGATTATTTTTGATTTTTCTCCCTTAGTGTTTGGCGCTATTGTAGCCAAACCTTTTTGTACAATCTTCGTCCGTTTCAGTTTGAAATAACCTAGCCTTGTTTAAAAACTGTTAACATAAATAACAGTTTTTGTTGGTCTGGTGCATTGTATGTGTTGGTAACATATCGTCTGTGGATTGTACCAGTTTACAAAAACAGTTTAACCAGCCTACTTGAATTTTCATCGATGTCAAGATGGCATATTCGATTGTAAGGAAATTCTTTTATGCATTAAACCTAAAACGTGTTGAAGGAAATGCCTGTGCAGTCTGACGGATTCACATCACAGACAAAATGATTAAACGTCGAGAAGAGGAAGAGGGAAAAATAACACTATTTAATTTGGTTGATGCTGTAGGCTATTTGGGTAGTTAATATTTCAGAGGTGAAGCCGAGTTATGCCCTCCTAACACACGTGGGACGAGTAAGTATTGAATCTCTCTCATTTTGGTGTGTTGAATATGATGCTGGCCAGTTGCATTTGATTAAAAACGGCACCGTTTGGGATACACAATCAATTAAGTAATGAGTGCAGATGCATGTTTCATAGCTATCTACCTCCGAGTTATAGGAATAATAATCCAGGATTGGATAAGACTTGCGCTCTCAATAACACTGTTCTGACTCCATGTCTGCGAGCTGTTGGTAGAATCCGTCCCAATCACATGTTGCCCTTTTCAGTAGAAATAAATAAAAACGTACAAAAATCGTTTATTGGGACGTTTAACTTATTGAAATGCAGTGACTTGATGTTTTTCGTTTTCATGTTCGTTAGTCGTTAAGTGGAGTGGTCAGAGAGGGGACATCTTTCAATTCTAGGGCAAGGTTCAATTTTAAGGCCTAACTGCAACTAAGCCTCTTTTCAATAATTCTCAATTAATTAGCCGTTTAATATTGACATGAATAAATTTTGTGTGAATGGATATAAATGCAATAGGTGTTTTACCTTGGTAATTGAAATTAAACATACAATCATTGAGTCCCAAACCCAGTGTCGCCACACAAGCCATCCTATTTGTCAACTAGAAATTCGGACGGCGCGTCATTCGCCCGCAGGATTTGGACCAACCAATCACTTTCCTCCTCACCAGATGCTATCAGGGGTTGGTGGTGACGAATAGCAATGCCTGGGCCGTGATTGGCAGGCTTGGGTGTGAGTGACACCAGCGCGCGGGCGTGTGTAGTAGGTCCAAGGGGCTTGCGCGCGGGCGCTGTCCACACGAGAGCTGGTCCTGAAACGCGGCGTGCGCAACTGTGATCGCTCGCGCTGTGACTGGACCCACAGGGAGGTAGCGTCTTGCTGTAACTAAAGCTCTGACAGAGGGAGCGGTAACGTGAAGATACATACCGGTGAATGTAACGGGATTGTTTTTCTGTTTGTTACAAGGCATTCCTGTACTAACACGCATCTCTGGGATTCAATTTGGGTGTGTGCGTAAAGGGCAACAAACCTCTAACACACAAACCCAGATCTTCTCTTTTTCACAACGGGACAACAACTCTCAAGTCTGAAAACCTTAACATCAGGTTCCGTTTATCATTTCTTTTTATTTTCTGTCGTTTGATAAACTTTCCGGTTTGAGCCCCTCAGATGTGCGCTCTCGTTTTGCTCCGATGCGCTCCTATGGAAGCCATGGCAACGTTGACGGAGTCTACCAGCAAGAGAGAGGACTGAGGACGCGTCGTTTTCTCCAGTGTCTGGAGTACCGAGAGAAATGTTCAACGCTGAATAAACTGGAAAACCGGACATCTTGGATTTGGAGCGAATATTTTACCCAAACAGACATATGGGGGATTTCAACGGCGCTTAGTTCATACCGGTCACGGTGTTAGAGTTTAGAGTCTACCGGTTTGGTGGATCAGGGGCAGGCACAGCTCCCTGCCTTACCGGTTCAGTCACAGTTCAGGGGTCACACGGCCAACGGACCGAGAAGCAAGAGATTCTGTCACCAAGAGATTTAGGCTACCCACGTTCCTAATTGATTCCGTTTTTGACCTCTTATTTTAACAATTATTCTTAATTTATTTTAGCTTTTTTTTGAGAGAGAGAGATGAGTTCTCTTGATCCACTAAGGGAGTCAAACCCGTTGATATTTATGCAAATGTAATATTTCTCCCCATCTTCCCAAGCTCGGTGACCTTAAAGTCTCAATGAAGAAATCGATTTAACGTTTGGTTGTAGTCTGTTCCACGTCCTTTCATTATCAGTCAAATGTGTTACCTTTATTATTATTATTATTGTGTGTGTGCCTAGGGTTAACCCTAACCCGAGCTTTGTGACTAGTTATATTTCAAGATTTTTTTTTTTACCCTTTCAAAGTTTTTTCACTTTCATCAACTGAACAAAAACATTTCACAAAAGACAAAACTTCTTGGAAGGACCTTTTTAGTATTTTTGTAACTCTATTGCGTGCAAAATACGAGGACCCGGTGACCTCGTGAAGACACACGTACCGTAGGGGCCTCCATCCCCCCACGCGAGACCTTACAGATGGAGATTCACTGTAAGCACGACCCGTTCGCGGCAATGCACAGTGAGTAACGTTTTCGGCAACCTACATGTCATCTCTAGACCGTTTTATCAAGTTGACTTAAGACTCTTAATACTTAAATACTTTCACACAAACTCTCAAAACATAACAGACTATGGTCTACATCAGCAATTCCAGAAACGTAAATCTTTTACGTTGCTTGGTTGAAGGAAATACAATTGCATGGTCATGTATCAGTGTTGCATAGGCCTAGTGAATTGGTTTGGTGATAATATCTGGATAGTAGCCTGCCGGGGCAAGCGATATTCCTGTTGTTTCTTTAGGGGAAATGAGGGGTGGGGGTGGAGGGATGGTGTGGATTGAAAGGTGAGGGGGCAAGCAAGCAGCCAGCGAGGTAACAAAGCATGACTAAAAGCTGAACTTGACCCATTGTTATGAAGCCTCAAACCCCTACCAATAAGGTTAACCTGGTTACACGGACACACAGGTACATAAGCGCTAGACCGGGGCAATTTGAGGGTGCTCATATGCGCTCATAACGCATGTTTTGTCATGCACTGAAAAACGAAGAGAACGAGAGAGAGAACAGGACGGTAAAACCTGGTCACTCAATCGTGACATGGCGGGCAACAGCGCATCAGGTCACGTTTTTTTCTCTACCCCCCTCCCTCCTCACTTTTCTCTCTCTGTCTCTTTCGCCCTTTCTGACCCTCACATTGCATGCCCTTGTTTTTATTCTTGATAACTGAAACCCGATCTTCTTTTGAATTAATTTGCCTCATCTGCCTACATAGGTCTTACCTATAAGTCCGCAAGCGATACACAGTTAAGATGAAAAATTTCTACATGTTCAGATTTGCCTTTTCAGTGGCAGTGTTAACGATGGTCATATTAATGATGATAGGACTACTGACAACACTAATACGTTAATAATGTGTTGGATGACCATCAATATTTTGTAACTTCAGTAGTGAAATAGCCTAACTTATGCAAAAGAAATAAATAAATCAAACAAATCGAATCCTTCCATGAAATCAGAATATGTAGACCATTAGTCATCTGTTAGCTTATTATTATTATTATTTAACAATAAAGCCTGGCTGCATAGCCTATCATGTCTAGCTATTGCCGTTACGCTAATACCAAATAATACCCGCGGGTATTGCAGCGTGATTACCAGGTTTACCGAGGGATCCCGGAGAAGACTTGTCCCCTCACACTCCGTTATGTGGAATGACAGTCATTCTCACGCCACGTTAAACGCTAGATTAAACGGACACATTTCAAAAGCTAGAACGAATCACGTTTCCTATCCATTCCGGCTTTTGAACCACCAGACCGTTTCTTTCCAGCCGCTAAATTATCTGGAGCTCGACAGTGGCGAGGCTAAAGATACTTCAGGGCCCGGGGATGTTTTAAAATGATTTCACACAAATGTCAAAGGTGGCGAGGGAGCGAGCGAATTTACTGTGAAGCTTAAACTTTATGGCTGTTAGTGTAGCCTAAGTTTAAGGTCTATGCTTGTCTGAAAACTGATCTGTTTATCTGAGGGTGCGAAAATGTTTGTGTGTACGTTTTTTAAAGAATGCAAGATGTTGATTGCAGGCTAGATTTAGACAATGTTCAAAGCACGTAGGCTAATACAATCAAATGAATGAGATCAGGCTATTGTATTTAAACGTTTATTTTGCCAATGAAGGAATTTAATTAATTAACATCTATATCATGATTGTTGACTTTCACTCAAAATCCTATAAATAGGATATGTTGGTCATTTTTGGAGCAGTAGGGTTATTTTAGTAGGCTACAAAAAGCACACTTCCTAGATTTCAGCAATCGTAAAATGTGAAAGTAATAACCCTGCCGGATTTAAAAATTAAAACTGAAAAATCCAACGAGGAAGACATTGTATTTATGTAAAAAACGTGTAGGCCTATGTATTGTCGAAAACACCTTTAACACGTCTCATACACACCATTTTATTTGAATCAGCTTAAACTTTTTTTAAAGGCTGTTATTATTTCAGTAAAAAATAAAAGCAGGATCAAGTCTTCACACGTAGCCTCTGCTCTAGGCAAACCAAAGTATTTTCTACAACACAAAAGCTACATCAGAAATGGGACATTTAGAATAAAATATGATATAGGCCTAATCAGAACGCAGCTGTTTTTTTGGGGTGGACAATAGCCTACTGGGTAGCCTACCATCGGCACATACATAACCCATTTCCTAACAAACAGTGAGCAAATGTTAGTGTGATTTTTATTTTACGGTAATCAACATTCCAACTCTCTGTCTCTCACCAAGAGAATGCACAAGAGAGAGACACGTTTTTTATTTCTGTCGAATGAATCCAACTTTCAAAATGCCTGACAAGCGCATCTCAAAGATCTGTACATTGTTTACTCAAGCCGATCTGGCTCATCGGTATTCTCTCCGATAACTTTCCAAACGTTTTCCCCAAAAGGTAATTTCTGTATCCCGTAACTGCGCTCAAAGAGAGGGGTTGGGTAACGGTTGCTGCTAGTTTTCATTTGCCTTATTTTTGAATCGTTAGGCCGTGACGCGGCAGTAGATGTGCGATGGAGAGAGAGAGAGAGAGAGAGAGAGAGAGAGAGAGAGAGAGAGAGAGAGAGAGAGAGAGAGAGAGCTAATGGACCCTATTTTCTGGATGGTGGAGCATGAATACATTTCTCTTTATCTATTTTTCTCCCGGAGAGAACCACTGAATCAATCAAAGTTAAAGGAGAAGCTAGTCTTTTTAGTCATATCTAATAAATGAATAGCCTAAATAAAACCGAACAGAGACAAACAGCACAGAGACAAATAATAGCCTCACTCCAGACAAATCTGACCCCTAGGATAGTAGCTTTGCATACATTTGTAATACATTTTGTGTTTTCAGTTTTGAAAGAAAGACAAGAAAGTGTTTTGATTAGCCCAAAAAATTTATGACGTAGTTAAAGTTTGTAGTGAAAGCTTGATATGTCCTAAACCAGTGTTTAATGTAGGCCCAAGCCTTCGATCAGTCTTCTTTAATAAATTGGGAAATTCTAAACGAATAATCCTTAGTCAAGAATGACTAGGCCGTAACAACTAATGCCAAAAGTAAATACACAGATAAGTGTATAAATAGTTATCTGCTGTTTTTTTTGTAGGTCACAAGTAATTTCTCTTCGTCTCTTTACAAAGCAAGGCGTATTTCAGGCGCTGGCCTAGATAGCAAGGGGTGAAAAGAACCATTCGATTTACTCTTATCTGTAAAGAGCGAGAGAGCGCCGTCCGCCTTTTCTCTATACTCGTATGGCGAGCACCGCTCCGGTTGTATAAACGGTTCGACAACAAACAGTTTTTATTCCACGGAGCAGGCTGAAAACGAAGTGAAGTAATAGTATAGGGGCAAGCACGCGCCGCTGTATCTACAACTACAGAGAGATTGAGTAGAGAGAGAGACATAGAGAAAAGAGTTTAGGTTGCGCCTTGACAAACCTGCAGATGAAGGCTGTCTTCCTTTACAAGTGGGCATTACAGGGGAAAATAATCTGTGTGTGTGTGCATGTTGTATGTGTGCATGTTCACACTTCAATTCAATATTTTATAAAGTAGAGAGAGTGAGACCTTTATCACAGATTATCTGTTGGTGAATATGTATCTGTGTTGGGAACTGGTGATCTCACTGCCAAGTCCAACAGCCAGACTATCAGATGGGGGGACAGTTATGTTCTTTCCCAGCATAGTCAGTACAGTCCTGGGTCTGTCAGCTAAAGGTCAATGGGTTGACAGTAATATGCCACATGGTTCATGTTTAGTGTTTTAATACAGGGCATCCCTAGCAGTAAGGACATCCCTAGCAGTTTGGTTAGGGGTAATCTTGCTTTATTCGTAAAGTTCCTCAACTCAGTTTCGGCACTGTAACATCTTGGTTTCCACAGCAATGTACTGATGTCCATTTTTGTTTAACTTGTGTGTATACTTATGTGAGAGTATGTTTGTGTGCGTGTGTACATGTGTGAGAGTGTTTATTCACTTGTGTACTTGTGTGAGTGTGTGCGTGTGTACATGTGTGAGAGTGTTTATTCACTTGTGTACTTGTGTGAGTGTGTGCTTTTGTGCATGTGTGAGAGTATGTGTTTGAGCTGGAGGACAGGACATGGGGACAGGTTCAGGGGATGATGTTGTGTTGTTAGATATATGTGTTTAAAATATATTACCCCTAGAGCTAGGATTAATCTCTCTCTCTTTTTGTGTTTGTGTTGCGCGTCATGCCCCTACAGACACAATCACCATGTTAATAAAAAGCCTGTGGGTAAGGAGAATATTGTGGCTGATTCACCCTTCTGTCAGGGAGAGGGTAAGGAGATACACAGAGGAGAGAACCAGAGAGAGAATAGAGAGAAAGAGAGACAGACAAATTAGAAATAGAGAGCCGTGAATGCTTAATTAAATATGGTGTGACAGGTAAAGACAAGACAGTCTTGACGTACAGTTTATGGATGTGTGCGTGAGTGTGTAGTAACCACTAAAGGCACAGCCTCCTGTAGGAGTGTGGTGAGAAAATATGCATTAACTAAGGTCAAATACCAGGGTCAGAGTTAAATAAATGTGTGTGTGTGTGTGTGTGTGTGTGAGAGAGAGAGAGAGAAAGCTAGAGGGGATCAGAGGCAGGCGTATGGATGCATAACTAAACCAGCATCTGTGAGAGGTCCCTGTCTCTTTAAAGCCATGTATGAAGAGATGTTCTAAGAAGAGATGTTCTAAGAAGAGATGTTCTAAGAAGAGATGTTCTAAGAAGAGATGTTCTAAGAGGGGTAGGGCTGGGTGGGATTGTTCAAGAAGGATGGAGTTAGGAGGAAGTGTTCAAGGAGGGTTAAGGTGAAGAGGAGGTGTTGAAGGAGGGGTAGAGTGAAAAGGAGGTGTTGAAGGAGGGTTAAGGTGAAGAGGAGGTGTTGAAGGAGGGGTAGAGTGAAGAGGAGGTGTTGAATGAGGGTTAAGGTGAAGAGGAGGTGTTGAAGGAGGGGTAGGGTGAAGAGGAGGTGTTGAAGGAAGGGTAGAGTGAAGAGGAGCTGTTGAAGGAAGGGGTAGGGTGAAGAGGAGGTGTTAAAGGAGGGGTTAGAGGTGAAGAC